>NC_072456.1:19742717-19770217 GCF_027596085.1 Anoplopoma fimbria | reverse complement strand
TTAAGATAGTTAGAGAACAATGTGTCTTTTAAAATGCAGTCGTGGCTGATGTTATTATCATTTAATACATGTTTTTTTTAACTCATGAGAAAGTGAATCCATTTTCTCTGTGAGCTATGTTTGTTGCTCAAAACACTTAAAGGGGAACTACCTAAGTAGTCTATGGAGCGGCTGTCAGTGAATGGTTGAGTGATTTGATGGATTGGAAAAGTTTGTTTTCTGTCTTATACACAAATGAGCTTTATTCTATTGCAGTGTTCTCAGTTCTGAAATAGAAAATGTACCAATGTAATCTCTATATCTATATACCCTCATGCCATCTTAAACATCTTTCCCAAATTCATTGTCTATGGAGCAGTTCCGCACATTAGTGTTTTGATTCTCTTTTTTTGGATTTGGGAGAGAGTTGTTAATCCAACGCTAACAATCATTTTGGTGCTGCTTGCATTGCCCACACCCTTCACAGCGCGCTGTAGTGCATTGCTACATCACAGTTGGGTGCAACAAACGTGCTCATGTCATAGAGGTGAGCGTAGCTATGTTTTCCTTTCATACAGATTTAATGTGGAGTTTCTAAAGTATTTTAAGTACCACAAAGCTGCAAGTTGTTCCGCTGTAACAGGCACAACTAAGCTTAGAGCGAGGTGCCAATCAAGCACACACCCACACAGTCCTGAGAAAAGCTCTATTTGTGTTCACATAATGATGGAGCAGCTGGAACTGGCCTCTCTTCAAAAGACACTGCACCTTTTATGGCAGCTTGGATTCATTTAAAAGCTTGATCGTTTTCTTTTTTTTCATTCTGAAGGTTGATGGTTCTCCTCATCCTTATAACGATAACTAAAGAAACTCATGAGGACACATCTTAACTCCTCTGGGAAACATTTCAGCGTGTTGATGAAATCTAATCTCTTTGACAACGTACGTACTCTGACAGTAAAATGTGATGAGAATAATGGGTTGCTCTGTTGCGTAATATTTCTGTTACACAATGGCCTGCAGATTTTAACCACTCAGAGCCTTTGGACATACTTGAAATGTGAATTTGGTCAAATATTGTGAGGAAATTGCTAGAACATAAGTGCACATAAACATGATTACAACAAACACAGAGGCTGTGTAACTATGTTTACTTGACAAAAACATAAAATGGCAATGCTCCAATGTTTATGCACATATCATCTCTGAACAAAACATTCTATTTATACAAATAAATGGGTTACTATTGCCCAGACTGATATTAATAAAAACCCAGCTATAAGCCGGAAAAATCCTAAATGACCTCTAAGACCTTTCTGCCTGGTGTATGTGCACTCACTACTTCTCATGCTAAGTTAAGTCTGTTGTCTTCCAGCTCATGCACACACGTGTACGGTTGTATATCTGGCTGTGAGAACTGTCAAGATGTGTCTAAGCACACAGCAGTACAGTGGCAGAACAGATCCAGTGTAGACACTGACGGAGGACTACAGCTGTGGTGTTATGCTGCTGACGTGCTACTTTCAGTACACAGCCGATCAAGACAAAGAGTTTTCTGCAGTGCTTTGCACTCACTATATGTGTGTAAAGTAACAGAGGAGGTGAAAAAAAGAAGACAGGGGAAAAGTAGTTGTTGGCCGCCTACCTTTCATTTCCTTTCAAGGGCAAAATAGCAAACTTCCTTCAAAACAACAACTGCAAAACATAGTATTCTGTCTTCTTTTTGTAAGACCATGACTTATAATGTTATGGCCAGGCTGTAAAAGAGAAAAACAAAAAGCAAGCAAGAAGTAGGTTTAGCTTGTCTCAAGATGTTTGAAGTACAACAATTTAAATGTTGTTAATTAAGCAGTTACGTGATCAGTCTGACTTTTGCTTCTTTATATTGAAGAGTCACTCTGAATGTCATATTTCATGCAAGGCTCCCTGCTATAGAATAAAAGCGACATACTTTAAGCAATTACTAACCTCAGTGGCTTTATGTTGGTGACCTTTTCTCCAACATACATATAGTCTCCTACACTTAGGTGTATCTGAACCACATATAAATAAAGCAACTAGTATTTAACAACAACATTCATTCAAGGCTCACTTCAGTATAGAACCTATTGAAGGTGGCAGCTTATTAAGTCTATACTCTTTGAAGATGAGAATCCTTTAGAAATTCTTTCTTTAATCAAATGGATGCTTCTGAGAAATGGAAAGGGTTAATGTGAATACGGTCCCTCTTACACACACCACAGACACAACCACACACACTAAGTTAAAACTTGCGTTTGTTACGTTTCTTCCCCAGTTTTCATTTTTCTCTCACACTTACACATTGAAACACACACACACACACTCTCTCTCACACACACACACACACACACACACACACACACACACACACACACACACACACACACACACACACACACACACAAAGCGATTATCACCAAAGGTACGTACGCCTGCTTGTAGCTGCTCCCACAGGGAAACTAGCTGTACAGCCGCTCCACTCTCATTTTTCAATGTCTACTTATGATGCCCCATGTGTGCACACTGACTTTCATTTAACCCCTCACGAACACAAACACAAACACACACTCACATGCATGTAGGATGCCAAGGATGCCCCCCCCCCCCATTTATATCTCCATCTCTTTCTCTCTCACACTTGCACACAAACGGCCTCTCTCTGCACTTCTGTTTTTCTTTGCAGTGGCTTAAAGGAAGCTGTATAGGCGTGTCCCTCACATGCTGCAGCCACACAGAGAGGTTTTTGTTTTTTTTGCAACCACTGCTCTTTGCCTAGTCAGACATACATGGCTCCAAGAAAAGTATTATAACATCCAGGGTTGGGATCAATTCAACCGAGTCGGTGCAATCCAACAATATTTAAAACAAGCATGTTGGAGTATTTAATTCCTTTTTTTCTTTTTTTTATCTTTTTGGGGGGAATAATGCCCCAAGGTGAAACAAACATTTTCACTTGCCTGGAGAAATAGCAGGGTCATCTGCAGAAGATCACCCATGAGGCTGGTGGGGATTCATGGTCTCATGCTCAAGGACAATACAGCAAAGTGAACACCTGACAACAGAAGGGGGGGTCGTAGCTTTCCAGCTGAAGGTCTCCTTACTCACTGAACCACACTGCTGTTCCAAATGATGCTGCACAATCATCCAACTATAACACAAAGGTATAGGAAGTCAGATTTATTGTATGTGTACACATACTTGTATAGCTGATTCTGATTTGCTTTGAGACATGTAGGCTTTGAATGATTCCACCCCTGACAGTGGGTCAAAATCCTGTCCTAACACATCAAACTCAGTGAAGTTGTTAACTGTGTTTTTGGACGTCCCGGGTCTAATTTGACTTCAACTTAATAGCTTCATTGCTTTGGTCATTGTTGTTATGGATTTTCTGTGATGAACTTGTTAGAAGTATCCTTCTGGACTTTCCCTCCTGTAGAAGCTCTCATATCTCCCGTTTCATAAAATCATTAAATGATTTCCATATTCCCTCACAAAAAAACAGATTTGTTTTTCAAGGTTTACATTACTCTCTACATAAATATATACTGCACCATATCCTTGATCCAAGCACCAATTGTAGGTGGGAACGTTTTCTTCCAGGTAAAAAGCTATCACTTGTTTTGACTGCAATAGACCAAAAATCAATACAGTCATATTCTTTGGTTTTCAACTTGAGATCTGTTGGAAACAAGTGTAGCAATATCATCTTAGTCTAAGACTTGAAACATGTTACAGAAAGGCTGGTAAAAGACCAGAGTTGGACATCGCATGTGGATAATGCCATCAAGTTAGGCTTACTGGGAACAACGAACATGACATACCAAAATCCCCACTGGTTATTATGATCAGATGAGGGAGGGAGGAAATAATTTGAAAATAATTTATTTATATATATATATATATATAATTATATATATTTCATTTTTGGTTTTTTTAGTAGATTTTGTATGTGTCCATGGCAAATTACATATTCCATGTAGTTTCATGAATATTTGAAGCCCGAGGACCCCTTACAATAATTAATCAAGTAAAAAGTTAAAATAAAATCCCATATCTGAGTTAAAGTTAAGTATTTTGTGCCTGCGGCAAAGTTTGAACTTATACTTCACCTGCTCTGCTGCCCTTTTCCTGCCATCATGATGAGAATGTGTTAACATGTACTGGTGTGTTTGTGTGTGTGTGTGTGTGTGTGTGTGTGTGTGTGTGTGTGTGTGTGTGTGTGTGTGTGTGTGTGTGTGTGTGTGTGTGTGTGTGTGTGTGTGTGTGTCTGATCGGTGTGCCTGCATGTGTGTACTGATTGATGCCTTCCAGGGCAGTTGCATGATTGAAACACCTCCTCACCATAAAGCTGTCGTGCGTGTGATGGAGTTGCAGGGTCATTTTATGCATCACACCTGTCCCCCTTCCTCCCCACGCTGACACCCAATCAAATAGGAAAATGGGCATAGATGTTTTCCTGGCCTTGAGAGGGCTTGTGGAGGGTTGCATATGTGTGTGTGTGTGTGTGTGTGTGTGTGTGTGTGTGTGTGTGTGTGTGTGTGTGTGTGTGTGTGTGTGTGTGTGTGTGTGTGTGTGTGTGTGTGCTGTTTGTGTGTTTGTGTGTGTGTGTGTGTGCTGAAGGGGAACGAACGTTCATGTGTGAGAAGGACAGAGAATGAAAGATTAATAGAGGGGACGGGGAGCTGGCTAGTAGATCTGACAAATACGGAGCAGAGATGTTGGACTACTTAGCCGTTAAATATTCTGGTTTTATGCACAAAATAGAAACAGAATTTATGGTCTTTTCCAAAACTATTTTAGATCACCCAACCCCCCTAAACAACCCAAACACACACTAAGTAACTAGGTACTTTAACACAAGTATTGCACTTAAGTGAGATAAATTGAGATTTACTTGAGTATCTGTATTTAATGCTAATGCTGCTCCTCCACTGCTTTCATGTTACAGCTATAGTTCCTATGTACTTTTCAGATTGAAGGCTACTCTCAAAAACACATTAAGCACAATCAAACAGTATTATATGCTTGGAGTTTTTGATGTAGTCTTTTGTTTCGTATATTCACATGTATGTATATGGCTGAGTGTGGGTGCTTTGACTTGACATCAATTAGCTCATTATCTAAAATCATCATCAAAAAAAATAAAAAAAGCAATACAGTCTGTCCTGACTCAACTGGTGACGAAATCACAACCATTTAGTAATACTCACATTTCTATCACCGCTACAGGACATTTGACTGCTTACCTTATGATATTACACTGTACTACTGTATGAATGAGCAAACCTGTGTGCTGGGGAACATTTCTGAAACCAGCCCCAGCTCTAAAAATAGCCCAGAAAGGCCCATAAAATAATGACCCTGGCTGGCTGCCGTAGTCTTAGGATGGCAAGACAAACGACATCCATTCCCGCTCGGTGCCTTTAATCAGCTTGTGATAATTAACGCCACACTCCATTTGCCAAACAAATATCTTTGTCAAGGTGCTCGTTGCTGTACAAGTTCTTCTGCTGTTCTCATAGACAAGATAACAAGCAGTCTTTAATTGCCTTATTTTGTGTAGCAGTACTATTATAGACATTTACCCTGCGCTGTTGGCCGCTGTAGTCACTTCTTCCCCCCCTCTTTCCCTCCTTCCCAACCAGTACATTACATATTTCATCATGTTGGGCTGGTGGGCAGTGGTAGCAGCATCAGACTTTAATAAAGTGAATGACCTTGTGGGATTGCAGAGGGGATAGATTAAGTTTGCCTTCCCTACTGGCTGAAGCAGCAACCTCTGTGGGGGTTTCTTATCTGGAGCTTTACTTAATTACCTGCTTTAATTCTAACATTCTCTAAAATGACCCCTCGCCACGATGAGACAAGCTGTTTTAATTAAACAAATGAATACGTCGCTTATCGCGCGGGATCAGGGCTCTCGTTTGTCACAGTAACAGTTGAGGATGCCGCCAATGATCGCGTTATCTGGGACTTGGCCCGGGTTTCACCACACACATAGGAAGGAGCGGCCGATGCTATCTGGTTACTGTATGTGGCACTGTAGAGATATGGGAGATTACGAAACAGGCCCATTAGATATAGCAGACATGTCCACTTAGTCACATCGTAATCTGATGAGCTTTATAATGTAGCTATATGTCCCTTATTTTGTTGGTAAAAAGGTTTATAGAGCCCAAGGCAGGAAAGTCTTAGAGAGGAAAAAGGAAAAGTACAACAAAACCAAAAGAAAACCAAAAAGTAGTCCAGGCCGCTATTCTCAAAGTCGCTGACACTGGCCGGCTTGTTTATGGTAGTTATATCACAATATTTTAGAGTGTGCAGAGGGTTCCTGTGCAGTGCCGCCTGACCACATTTAATGGGAGAAGTGTCAGAGAAAGCCATTACACCAGCAGGGGCAGGCACAGCCCTATTACATATGGCTGCTGGCTGCTAATGTGTATTAGCAGGAGACAGAGGAAGCAAGGTGAAGATAAGTGATTTTGCAGTAACTGGCTAAGTAGGACAAAGGAGGGAGGGAGTGTGTTAGGGAGGGTGAGATGGAGAAAGGAGACCAGGAATGGACAATACTGGGTTCAGAGTGAAAACTGTTTTGGGTTTACGTATTTGCAGTGTAGAGGTGCAGAGACGTGCATGAGTTAATCTCAGTGCGAAGTTATTGAGACCCGACTGTGAAACCTTAAAGGCCTCAAGTAGAGTCTCTGTGCTCTACTCTACCCATCAACAGCTATCTGTAATGTCACCTTGTTCTTGAGCGGGGCTTTAACTCACGCTGTAGCTGCTTGTTCAATGTCGAAGTTTAAGAAAAGCAATCGGAATCTTTATAAATCAAAAACCAGACTGCCGGAGCATCTCAAAACACCCACCACTAAAACAAGGTGACAGCCAGTATTTTCTGTTGGTTAATAATTTAGTGAGGATTGAAGGCTGCTCTTGGCAAGAAATAGTGAATTTTCTGTGTTTGTGTCTGTCAGCAGCAAAATTCCAAACACTGTCATTTTTTTTTTTTCAACTAGAAGGGGGCACCTTGCCCAGCCGAGGAATCCCAAACGCACTGAAAAATATAGAGCGGCATTGCTTCACTGCCAAACACATTAGCTCTTGTTCTTTATTTAAGCTTTTGTCAAACTATCTGTGGTACTTCACTCACACGACCACTTTTTTTTTAAGGGCTCACTGGCCAAGTTTTTGCCACTCGACACCAGTCGTGGAAGGCTTTGCTGGTATTGAAGGAGCTAGGAGCCTCCTCAGCTTGGTCTTTGACAGCCCCCCTTGAACTCTGTGAGCCCGCTGATAAAGTGGCTTGATGAGTGGGCAATCTCTGTCTGCCAGCTGCTGGCCTGGCCAGGGGGGCTAGGAAGGTGCCAAGCAGTGTGGATACACAGTGCAAACAAAAACACACACATGCACAGGGAGATGTGGTTGTTTGCTGGTATGCAAACATATAGTTAAATGGAAGTGGACCACCATATGTTTGGCCCTTTCCTGCACATATTCACATACTCACTGGAGGTGTGGAAAGATCACGATTGTAAGATGCATCACGATGTGGGCAATTCTGCATCGATGCAGAGACAGAGGTTTCATTTCAGCTCAGTGGGAGTCTTTGCTGTCATTTACTTGCATTAGTTTATTTTCTCTTTCCTATATTTTGATCTCTATGTTTCACTGACGGTGGAGCTTTGCACACACACACAAACTCATTGTGCGCGGAGCAGAGAGATGGCACATGGCGGTCTAACTTGTTGCTCTTGTTACCAATATCAGCTGCCCTGTTTCACTAATGTTAGGCTGAAAAAAACGTGCTTGCAGGCTGTTTCAACCGTGGAGTTATTCTGTTGGGCGATGAAGTGACTTACACCCAAGAGTAGAAGAGATACGAGAAAGGAAAAGTCTGCAAGCCTCTAGGTGAATTGATGCAGTGTAAAATGCCAGAGGAATTCAGTGCTGTGTCTTAGAGCTGCTGTGTGGAAACCTAAATTTTGTAGATTACAGCACTCTTGTAATGCAGAAGGATTTATGTTTTGTTTTTGTGAAATCTATTTTCTTCGGAGGCTCACACAGGTACTGGCTTGAAAAGATGCAGCTTTTTAAATTAGACTGTTGTATTTTGATTTTTGAAAGAGAGAGATTTTTCTGACTGTTTGTAATACATGAATAAAAAGTAGCCTTGTGTAGTAATTTAGAAAATTGAGGATCTGGTGCATTGAGATGCATCAGGAGCATCGAATTGAACATTGAGGCACACCTCTAATAGGTTAACACACAAACTAATGCTTAAGGAATGTATACAAACAAGCAAGTCCCTATATAAATGCAATGTTGTGGCAAACATATACATAGCTGGTATATAGATATCCACGGTGCTGATTTACTGTAAATGAGCTAAGCTTTAACACCAGCCTCCAGCCCGTTATCAGAGCGCAGGGAGACCTGAGGAAGTGACATCACACGTCCTTAAGCGGAGACGGAGAGGGAGACAGGGGTTGGCAATTGAGTGTGTGTGGGATCATGTGTATGTGTTCAATATTTAAATCCCAGACCCGCATGAAAAAATCATAACAAATTCAAACCCTGACCTGCCCACTGAATGCATCAAAAAACATTTCTATTTATATATTCATTCGTTTTTACAGCCGACTGAGCAGAATGCATCACTGGGTCCCTATGCAGGGACTCTATAGACTCTCAATCTCTGTAGCTCTTTCTCTACTACGAGCCTACAAGTGTGCTTCTAGCCCACACATGACCACAGATTACTGCTTCTGACTTTAAGTCATATAAGGCTAAATTTTAGTTTGCACTCAAGAAAAAGTAATCATTTAACAGCTACGCTGAAATCTGTTGAAATGTTTTGAGTTGTGCAAATGATTCTGTTCAGAACATCTTTCTTCTGTATCGATATGGTAACGATTTATTTTATTTTATATTTTTAGCCATGCTAATGAGATTTATTTTAGGATGCCGCTGTCTGTGTATCAGTCGTTCCACCACTTGGACTAAAATATCTCAACAATTATCTTTCATGATTCCTAGATAATGACTCCCATTCACTTTGGTGATTCCCCTGACTTGGAGTCTATCAACACCCTGAGGTTGGCATTTGTGGTTTTGAGTGAAATATCTTCTGTTCCGCTCAGGATGAATCGTAATAACTGTGGTGATCCCTTAACGTTTCAAATAGTACCATCATTTAATTGTCCAACATTGGTTTGGGTCATGGCCGAAATCCCTGCGAAACTGAAGACATTCCCAACTGATAGCATGCTAACAGGCTAATCTCAGGTGGTGGACATGGTAAACATAACTAGACCATCTTAGCATCGTCACTGTGAGCATTTTTGCCAATGTTAGTGTTAGCATGTAGCTGAAAGCACTGCTGTGACAAATTTTGGTAAATCGCTATTTCTACCGAAAAAATATATTTTCATTTTACCCACTTCAGCTGCCTACGCTGGCCATGTAACACTTCAGGTGTATTTATTCCACCTCCCAGCATACACTCCACAAGATATATCAATACTTTTTATTTTAACCACATAATCCTAATAAAGTAGAAAAGACACGTAGCAGGAAAAATCATTTCCAGTTTTACACATCATATAATCATATAATCATCATCGTAAATAAATGAGGAATATTTCACACAGCCCTTTGACAGACTGATTGATGACCAGGAGGCAAGATTTCTGAGAGATAACGACAACATGACTCCTACTCTTTGCCCCATGCATATTCAGACGTCATTAACTCGTGGATCTTAACTAGATTAGGGGTTTGTGTGTTGACATTCATGGCTTTCAAACCGAGCAAAGAGCTTTCTGGCTGATTGCGCCGACATGTCAGCTGATAATTCAGAAAGTAGAATACACATGAGTAGATTGGACAGCATTGTTCACTAAATGACAAGATCTGTCTTCCTCCCCGCCTCCTTAATTATCTTCCCCGGTTATAATTACACGTGTGAAGGTCCCGAGGACAATCACTGTTGTGTTGTTCTGTCTGCTGGCTGAAGTTTGACGAGATAGGCAGGAGATACTGTAGAGACTGACACTGGCTGTAAAAGAAGGTTACTCTCTGCCGTTTGAAAATCACAGGCATTCATTATGAGAATGATGCTAAATTAGCATAAATCAGTGTGTGTCATTACATTTGATTAGCAGCATCCTATACATCTGCCGCTGCACTGACACGTACCGTAAAGTGACACAACAACTTAAGAGCGTAACGTGACAGAGTTAAATATAAAACGTTGCAAAGTTGTCCTTTAGATGACGGTAATTGTCCCTCAAAATCCACAATATTACCACCCATAAACAGCTGACGGTTAGGACACACCGGAGGCTTTCATTAGGAGTAGTGATGATGGAGAACAGTGAGTGACCTGGGGGTCCTTAAGCAGCCTTGTAATTCTCTCTTAATGAAGCCGATGAATAAATGATTTGAGGCGCTGTGCATGAGGAGTCTGATCCCCCGTCAGCATGTCTCCGCGGGGTTAGAAGGAGAACCTCGGTGAAGCCCGCCTCATTCCCCCTCCCTCTCTACCTTCTCCTCTATCCTTTAGCCCACCCTTTTTGTTTTTGCAGCCATCTCCTCCCCTCCATTCGTCTTTTTCACCTTCCACCCACCCATCCCTCCCTCCCTCCCTTCCACATCCCTCCCCTCCCCCCAACCGTCTGTGATCCTAATCTCCTCCAAAACATCCTTTCCTGGACTGTGGGAGTTGGCGGATAGCGAAGGCCACCACCAGACTCCGACTGACTCACCCCCGTCATAAACAACTGGTGGGTGTCGCCGTGCTGGTCGGCCCTGCCAGTTTCAGACACGTTCCTTTTCTGACAGGTCATTTTTTTTATGATGCTGATTGTTATTTTCCCTGTTATTGTTTTTCTTCCCTGTGACTTCAGATGGGGGGTAAAAGTGCAACTCTGTGAGATCAGGCAATCTTACTCTCTGGGACAGAAAACAAAGATGACAGTAATAAAAAGGAGAACCAATTGCTTTTTCATTTCATTTCCTCTGGGAAATCAGGCTGAGGGAGGAATAACGGGGCTATAATAATAAAGTTTAAGAAAAAAAGGGGCCTATGGCTTTCCATTCCCTAAGCAAACCACAAGCAGTAGCCACTGTGGACAGTACTGTTGCTCAGGGTCATGGACATTATTGGAGGGAAGGCAAGTAGATGTGAAGCAAAGGGTGGGAGCAGTGGTGACAAAGTAAGGTTCAGGGTATACAGGAATACCTAGTGCCAGGAGACACAGTATGCACACTAAACCTTTTCCTTATTCACCTTTTTTTTTTCAAGATGAATGCCTTTGCCATTTTTTTTTTACAGTTTTATGCATATGTCAAGAAAATATGAAAAGTGACAGAGGAGAAAAGATCCAGCTGGGATTCGCTTGTAGATCAGGCTCAAAATGTAGCTAAGCTGCAGTATTAGGGAGTAAAAACTGCTTTTAAAATCTGATACTAGCAGTTAACATAATTCTATTTAACCAGAGTGGATTTTTAACAGTGCATCATTCTATGCTGTGGCATCGTTATATTGCTCATTACAGTGGCACATAGTGCAGCTATCTCTGCATGACCATCCAAGTTAATGGGCCACAATAAAGACACCACTGTCTTCATTTTATGGCTCAGGCTTCTAATGGCCTACTTGGCTTTCTTGCCTGTTCTCTCGAAGGAGCCATCTAGGTCTCTTTAAGGCCTCTGATATTCTCAGCACACTCTTTCCTCCTGACCCATGTCTCCCTCCATCCATTCCTCCGCTCTTCCTCATTCCTTTCCCTCCCTCCCTCCCTCCCTTCATTCACGACAGCTACAGGCAGCCTGCGGTAGCCGAGGGTCTTTTTCCCATGTCTTTAGTTTCATTAGCGGGCCCCAGATGCTTAGCTGCTTACAAAATTATGAAGGGCCAAAGCCAGCCGCCTCCAGATGGGACCCATCTATATTCAGATGAGCTGTTTCCTCACATTCAGAGCAATCCCACCCTGATGTCCTACAGTGTCGTCAACAAACATGCTGACAAACACAAACACAAGCGAGTACAAACAGATGCACACATTCACAGTGGAAGCCATGTGCACATGTCATGCACACACCCAGGGCCACCCAGGCAAAAACACACACACACACACACAGACACAGACAGACACACAGACACACAGACACACACACACACACACACACACACACACACACACACACACACACACACACACACACACACACACACACACACACACACACACACACACACACACACAGCCTGGCTGGTATGGCTCTCACTCTAGTGGAAGACAATAGCCTAATAGCCGGTGCACTGCTATTTTTGCTGTCAGTTTAAGCTTTTATCCCGTATCGTTTGGTGGACAGTGATGCAGGTTTGCAGTGATAACAATTTTATAAATGGACTGGTGACAGATGATTCAACTGTGGGCTCTCTCAGGTGGTCTATACCAGGGGGTGTCAACCTGTTGGGCCTTAAGATACAACCTTTTGTATCTTAACGCCCACTTTTGATTCTTAAAAATATAAAGAAACAGACCTCCCTAATTGAAAGAAAAAACAAATACATATACATGTTTGCCATTTGATGTTTTATATATATATATATTATTTTTTTTTTCCCCTTCTAATAATTATTATAAGTAAGTAATTATAAGTAATAATAATAATTTATTTATTATTTTATTTTTATATATCGATTCATTCCTCCGATACTTTCACTCATAGGTGTTTTCCCTGATTACAAACATTAGCCCAAATAGATCTGATGGCAAAAGTCACGAACAAATATTGGCAAAACAATAATTACATTGTGCAAGGATAATGCAATAAGCGCCAATGCATAACTGTGTGTCCCTGATATATAGGTAGGATGTAAATTATGTGGATAATCAATTAGTCGGTAAATGGAGGGAGGGTAACCACATAATTATTCTATCAAACTCGTCGTATTTCAATCTTTTTCTTTCTCTCTTTCCTTTGTATCTTTTCCTTTTGTAACCTTAACTCTGCTGCAGTAATTAAATCACAGGCACAAGTTTTGAGACAGTCCAATCCCCGAACTTCACACTCCATTTCACCCAGATGACATCGTTGGAGCAGCACAAAGAGGAGACATATTTCAATCCAATAATACAAGCAACACATCCATGGAAGTGTCCTGATAAAAAAAGAAAGAAGGTGAAAGCAAAGATTTGAATGTGTTCGGAGAAAGTAACTGAGGGAGATGCTCAAATGTCAGCTAGCTGAGACAAAGGACTGTGTTGAGAGCAAATGGAGGTTGAGTTTGTGTGTGCGGGACTCCATCCATGAGGCTCATACTGACGGGTATCTACACAGAGAGGGTTTTTACATCAACGTGTGCAGAACGAGAGGAGAGACAAACCCAATTAGGGGACAAAAGGATTTCTTCAAGGATGCATTTTCAGAGAGGAGAACAGTTAGCTGGCCCGTCAGCTGCAGATACTTGATGTGCAACACACCGCTGTTGACCTCAGCTTTTTCAGCTGACCATCTGAATTCATTACAGTGTCTGACACACACACACACACACACACACACACACACACACACACACACACACACACACACACACACACACACACACACACACACACACACACACACACACACAGACTCGTGTTGGGAAGAATACAGATATCAACCAGTCCTACAAAGTGTCCTAATGTGTCCCGTAAACACCTGATATAAAGGCTTTGTGGAATCGCTGAGATACCCATAATCCTTTAGCTGGAGTCAGGGGGTCAACTCACCCCCAATGAGCTTCAAACTGTCTATAGCCAAGCATCAACACACAAAAAACCCTCACAATATTCTGCACAGCCTGCAGGCTTGGCTGCTATGTATGCAATGTCAATGTAAATCCAGCGTGGGCCCGTGTGTGTAGAAACACTATAGGAGGAGCCGTAGAAGAACTTGTCTCGTGTCACACGAGGTTTACAACGACAAAACATTTTGCAATGTCGTCGAGAGCAGGCTGCCTGAACAAAGAGAGGTGAAGGTGAGGTCTCCCGCCTACAATGCTAAAAGGCAGGCGCTGACTTACAGTACAGTAATCAGGGGACTGCTGGCTGCAGAAAAACTGCAACGCCTCACCTAGTTCATTATAAGATGACACAACCAATTTGTACCTCTGCCTGCTGCAATCTACCAAATCTCCCCTGACAAAAGCATTTAGATTAGAGCGCTTTCAGGGGGGGGCTGGGTACGCACTGACATGCGTACCCAGCCTGTAAAAGGGGAAATGAAGTGCCTTTTTAATTCTCCTCCAGGCAAACATAAAACTGTCCAGGTAAGTCATTTGTGGGTTGAATGGAGAGCCAGGAGCAGGTTGCCCTATCTGTCGCAATACCGCTCGCTCATACTCCTTTTTCTTCTTCTTCTTCCTATTCCTTTCTCTGCAGGGAACTCTGCACAAACACTTACTATTGTGCACATTTGCAGCCCACAAACTCACACACGCTCCTTATCCTCATCTAGAAGATTATTAATCTATTTGTTACATTTTGTCCCATTATTTCTCCCACATAATCCTCTTTCACTTTCTTTGGCAGAAGGCAAATGAGTTTCTGGGAACAAGGAAGCTGCATGTGCTGTTGATTGTTCTGCTCGGGGATTCTCATTCTCTCTTCCTCTCTGTCTCCCTCACCCGTTTGTCCTACCCAAGAGACTCCCGGATGGAATAGAAACGTGGAAACGGAGGGGGGATGCCTTTTCATCTAATAAAACAGAGCTTTGTGATCACTTTCCTCTCTCAAGTCTTTAAAGACAACTGGAGTGATGCGGAAAGGGAAGTAATTTCCCACGGAACATGAACACCACTCCACGTTGTGGCTACAGAGTTACCAAGTGACTTTCCCAGCGACAGTACATCAGGTATTCTCTTTTTTCCTCCTCCCAATATTCACTCACAGATTCATACATCACTCCATTTCCTCTCGGCGGTCGAACTGGTGACAGATAATTAGGTGTGTGTGTGTGTGTGTGTGTGTGTGTGTGTGTGTGTGTGTGTGTGTGTGTGTGTGTGTGTGTGTGTGTGTGTGTGTGTGTGTGTGTGTGTGTGTGTGTGTGTGTGTGTGTGTATGCGTGTGTCACTCCCTTTCTCCTGCGCTTGGTTTTTATTAAAAGATTTTGTCCGTCTCCCTTATCGCACAGATTATGTTGACGGAGAGGGAACATCATATATAACATTTTTATTTAATCTAAGAATCTTATATGAAACCCATAGCCTTTCTGTCTGTCGAATGATTGCTACGGTTTCCAACTTCAAAATGGGGTTGAGAGAAAGGAAGCAGCACCAAAATATAGTCTCTGTTTTAAATTAAAACGCGCAGAGATACAGGCTGCAGGCACAGTAGAGGTGTAATGAAAATTATGTTACAGTAAAACATTGCAGTAAAACTGTGAGATTGAGAAACATGGACGTGAAAAAGTCAGTAAAGCTTCTCCGGTCTCTTGAGGAAGACAAGTGAATGTGTAAAGCCACGGCTGACAATCCATTTATTTTCCCTTCAGCCTCCAGTCTAACAAGTACGACCACAGGGAGACGAGCAAAGAGGGAAATAGGTGAGACAGTCTAGCGCTAAATATCATCGTGAATTGGTTGCAATGTAAGTCAACAACAACATGGGGAATTTATTAATTTAAATACACGGTGTTAATACCTAACACGCCACTCAGATGTCGTATCATACCACTGAGACGCTTGTTGTAGCAAATTCTTTTTGTTATTCATTCTGAAGACACACTTTATAGTTGTGTTTTGTTTTGTTGCATCACATCTGTGGGGAGTCTTGTGTTTGAAAATCCAGGATATTCTGACTAAGTGTGTCTGCGCGTGTGTGAATCAGTTCGGGGGAGATGGTGGTCGTACTAAAAGCCAGGATGGGCGCCTCAAGTGTTCTCAAACAGCAAACGGGGGGTCGCTTGATGTTTTTATGAAGCGAGTCTGTTTGGAAATGAATCGTTAGTCTCGGTTTTATTGCTCAAATTACCCGTGCCGGTCCTTGTCCTGTTTGCCCTTAATTAACAAGCGTTCAATTCCCCTATTAATTAGCACAAGCTATTAGCTATTTTACATCACTCTTCATTTGTCGACAATTAAAAGGTCTATTATTAAAAAGGCACGCCGCATGGTTAATTGGGCAAGTGGCTGAGCAGCAGGAGGGGAGAGGGAAGAGGACAGTGTAGACCCCTTCTGAACGAGGGGGTGGGGGGGGGGGAGTCAAAGAGGTCCACTGTAGCTCTCACACAACCTTTACAGTCTGTCTGTCTTCAATTTGCTGCCTGACACTCCGTCCTCGAGAGAGGGGCCCGTCTCCTCACTACTGTCAGAGCAGTCCGGAGGCACGGCTCAGCGGCTCAGCGGTACGGACGTTAGAGGACGGGAAGTGTGTGTGTGTGTGTGTGTGTGTGTGTGTGTGTGTGTGTGTGTGTGTGTGTGTGTGTGTGTGTGTGTGTGTGTGTGTGTGTGTGTGTGTGTGTGGTGCTGGATAAGAGGTTTCCTTTATGAGGGAGGATGTGTACTTTCATTCATACTGCAGGACCTACAGTACTGTATGTGTAGAATATCAGTGGGTCTGGTGCATCCTCTGTGCTAAATCCTTTTCGTCATTTTTGTTGGGTTTGTGTTTAAATGTTTAATCAGATATAAATACAACACATGTGCAAAAGTTTGTATCAGAAAAATGGGACCCTGAAACTTGTGTGATGTGTTTTTTTTTTGTCTGTGATTTAAGTTAAGTAACAAACCGCAACTGAAGATCTGACAACCTGAGAAATCCAAACATTACGGCATAAAATTGAATGAATGAACAAAGAACAAAACTCCAGGATAATAAGGCACAATATAGTGTATGAAGTAAAGCCCGAAGAACCATAACAAAGAAACGTATAAAACTGGGAAAAAAAGGTGAGAGGACAAATTGGAGAAGAAGTGAGTTTCAAGGTGAAAAAAAACACCGTAAAGACAGACAAAGGTGTGAAACGAGAGACATACAGGGCAGTGGAGGTATCCACTCTTTAACTCACCCCGCCTCACCTCTCCTCACCCTTCGCCCTCTGCCGGGGCTTAACAAGTGGCAGGGGGATGCAGGCAGGCCCGAGCTGTGCTGATTGACACAACAATTACTGCTAACACGCAGCACGACGGAGGGGCAGACATCTCCAAATAGAATTTCACTATGGTGTTGCATCACATGCTCACAGGAAGGATTTGGTGGAAAATCTGACTGACTGACTGACTGACTGACTGACTGAATGACTTGGAGCTCAGCACGATTGCTTGAAAAGCACTCCCATTTTCTGTTACCTTCTGTAAAAAAAAAAGGAGGAAAAAACATTTACCCTTGATCAAGGTTGGCTGGTTCTAACTTTAGAAGCAATGTTTGGCAAACCCATTTCCTCCAACTCTGACTGTTCATCTGTTAGCTCAGTTAGAGGTGTAGCTATTTTTATCCACCCACCTACTGACTGACGAAGGAGTGGAAAGTTAATTAAAAGAGACACCACTCATCAGAACATTTCCAGTGTATTACACATCACGGATCTAATAAGCTAGAAATGATGTGAAGATGTGTGTTTAAGCTTGAGAGGTTAAAGTGACAATAATGTCAGAATTAAATGTAAATTGTGTTGGTTTGTTTTGTCTTTCATATCAATAGAAGCTTAAACACAATGTCAATGAGGATGTTGCACTAAAGTCATTAATTGAATTATGGCCTTTATGTTGCATAGATGGGAAGGTTTGTTGTTATGTATTTGATATCAAACACGTAGTAGAGATGAAACATGGATGAATAGATTAGCACACAACATACACTTATCAGCAAATGATTATTTAATAATCAATTCATCATCTCAGTGCTTTTTCAAGCAAAAATACCAAAGTATAGTTTATGGTTTATAGTTCATGTAGAAAACATTTTCACATGTTTTCAACAAGTGAACATGTTGCTGCTTTTCTCCATTTAATACAATTGCAAACTGAATATCTGTGAGTTTTGGACTGTTGGTCTGACAAAGCAAGGCATTTAAAGATGTCACTTAGGACTCTGTGACCTTGTGATAATTTGAAATTGTCGCCAAGATGTTTAGTATTGGAAAACATCTCCTGCTGTCATACTGTTGCCTCTCCTTCTACTCCGCTCCACACGGGACTCACTACCAAGCATCTGTTGGTTGATGCAGTCGGTCTCATGCAGCCATCGTGGCCATTTCCACCCCCGGCATTCCGGCCTCCAACAGCTGCATTACACCACGCTGCCTGACTTTCTAATTAGCTTATCCTTGGAAAATAAGGATACTGGGCAATTCTTTGCTCTAGCAGTCTAACAACTAGCGGGCCGCAGGGAGCTTGGTTGGCACCAAGTGGCACCAAGGGGGCTGTTGTCTTCAACAGACTGGTACAAGAAAATATGGTTTACTCTTTTTCCCAATAAACAATGACTCCTTTTCTCAAATTCTTAGATTTTTTATGTCAATTACAAATCACAAGAGCCAATTTTAATTTCAAAGATATAATATTTTTGGGGGGTTACGGAGAGGGACAAATCTTGCAACTCATGTTAGCAAGATGAAGAGGTTTTGTTTTTTTCAGCAGCTGTTCAACTATACATATTAATCTACATGAGGCTGATCGTTTTACATCCAGAAAAAGAAAAAGGTATAGGGTTAATTTGCTATTACTTTAATGACAAAGGATAATATTCATGCTGCTGGTAGTCTGTGCACTTAAGGAATAAAACCCATTGTTAACCTGTCATACATTTCAAAAGAAATGTAGTCCTTGTCCATCATTCATTATAAATCAAACAGGTAACCTGTAGCCGTGTCTGAATGCCACACGATACTGTAAAATCCGGGGCCTCTGTCTGCTCTGATGTCTCCAGGCTTGAGGATTGAAGGATGGAAGGAAAAAAGGGATGGAGGAAGGGATAGCGTAAAGATCCTTCCACCTGTAGCGGTGAACGTCCTGCAGGACTGTAATCTGCCAGTTGTCTCTCACTGAGACGCCCAGCTTAGCCGAGGCCAGCCAAGCCCTGCAGCCTCCAGCACCAAACGATGCCGGGGCCCCAGGACACGAGGCACCTGCACGGGGAGATAAAGGCTTCAACTCCTGGGCTAATACTGACGATTCTTTTGATAAATACAGACGCGGGGTGGTGGGTGGTGGGGGAGCAATCTTTTCCTGCTCTCTCTCTCTCATTCTCTCCTCCCTGTCTACCTGTCTCAGTAATCTCTTTTTCTTGTACTTTGTTTTTTTCCTTCCTGCACACTCTACTCTCTCCGTCTGTTTCTCCCCAACTCTCTCTCTCTCTCTCTCCTTTTCTATCCCTCCCTCTCTCTCTCTCTCTGTACCTTCTTTATCCTGTCCTGTGTGAGTTTGGATCAGACAGGCGAAGCTCTCCCGCTCTGCCTTTTTATTTATTCCATATCTGTAACTGTCAAAAAGAAGATTGCTACTTTAGGAGCTGTCTGTGTTTTGTTGTGCTCGTGGAAAGTCAAATAGAGGAGGTTGTGTTAAAAGCATCTTGACCACTTTGTGGGGACACAAACAATGTCAGCTGCGGTCTAGGAAGCCCTAGACAGTTGAAAATGGCTCTATAAGTGCATGACACATGAGGCCCTTTTTGGATGGCACAGTGCTGAGAGGAGCAGTTAAAACAGTATTAGCCTCGGGAGGTAATTGGAGTCGGGCCTCAGCTACGGTACCTCCTGCCGTGTCTGTCACTTAAATACCTATTTATGAGAGCTTATTGCAACATAAACATGGTCAGGGTTGCATGATTAGCGTATTACAAAAAAAGCTCTGAGAGCAGGATGACCCAGCAAGACTGCTGCTCAAATTAACACCTCAGACGTTTAAGATTTTGTTAAATGAGGAGTCACGACCATTTGGAAAACGGGAGCTAATTACCCGACCTGTTACTTAACTGACAGTGGAACTACTCTCGCCTGAGGAATTTCACCAATTTTTAAAAGCGAGCACTTGCCTCCTTCGCTGCAATAAATAAACGGTTCGCAGGATGAAACAATAGCAGTGGCTGGCACTTTGAAAAAAAAGACATATACAACGCCACGAGCAAAACAAAAGATTCTAAGTGCAAAGTTGCAACTACACCACATGGAGTCAAAAACAGAGAGAGCGAGCCAGCCGAGCTGAGCTGCATCATGTTGCTCTGTGCCGTATCGTCGACAGCAGTTCATCTTTCCTGTCTACGGTGCCGTGCCCATTGTCTATTCCCATTAGCCTGTGACCGGCATGCTACGGTATAGTCGGTGTGGGTGCTAGGCTAGCAGACGCAGGCGGCTCGGGGTGGCAGATGCCTTGCTTTTCCGCGGATGCCCTCCATCAACTGATGACAGATGTCAGGGCTCCTCTTGGACGGCAACACTTCATCACGCTACCCTGTTCCCCCTCCTCGCCCCGCTGGATTCGCCAGCCTGCTTGGCAGCCCAGCCCCACTGCAGCAGTCCCGCTCCCTCCTGCCACACCTATCCATTCAATCACACACAAACACACACACACACACACACACACACACACACACACACACACACACACACACACACACACACACACACACACACACACATCTCTGCATCCATCAGTCAAGCGTTATTACATCAGACAGCCGTCATACTGGCAACCAATGGATCACATGCTAATGTGCCCAGACGCATCCACTCTGGAAATCTAAAGTATCAATGTGTGTGTGTGTGTGTGTGTGTGTGTGTGTGTGTGTGTGTGTGTGTGTGTGTGTGTGTGTGTGTGTGTGTGTGTGTGTGTGTGTGTGGCAGGGTATACTGTTGGGCAGAGAAGAAAAGTTTTACAAAGTTATGGAAAGACTCCGTAAATTCTCTGTTTCATTTTACAGATGAATTACACATTTAAGTGCAGAGCATTCCCCTTTAAACTGATGCTCGTGGAAATGTTGCTAATGTTGTCATTGCACACTTACCATTTTGGCCTGCTGGTAGACTTGACTACAGGAGACATGCCATCTCTGTACAGGCTCTTGGTCTTGGAGAAGTTGACCACATTGAAAATGACTCTCTGAAAGACAGTGAAAAGTAACATTAAAGCCACGAATTAATAAAAGTCCCTGTGGCGTTTTTGACCACTACTAGTATTCAAAGTTTGTCTTTGGTTTGTTTGCATTTTTGTTTGTAATGTGCTGAGAAATGCAGAAATACATCAACAAAGCCAATGGACAAAGAAGGCTAAGAACATATATCTAAATATCTAACAACACCTAATGTAAGTCACAATCATTAAGTACAATTTCAGTGAGGGACTTGTTTTCAAACAATGCATCTTGAATATCTTGAAAATATACTACAATTTTTTAGCATTACAGACTTATTATGACACACAAAACTGACACACAAAACGAAATATGGCTCAGAATGAGTTTTCCCAGCTAATTTCAAGATCTCTCTTTATCTTAAAATTCCTAAATATTTCATCTTATTATATGATATCCTACCAAGCTCATTTTTATTTTGTTCCATTGGCAGATTTGTTTTACTTAGTACAAGCAAAGCACCTTGTTCTTATTTTGAAGTGCATTTTTGAACAAAATGTAAGTATGAATTTGACAAGCATAACACAGTCAGCCTTATGGAATGTCATTGACTCTTTCTTTACAATCATTTCCTTCTCATATGACATAAGAGTGGCTGTAAAATATAAACCACCAAACAGCGTAAGAAGCTCAGAGAGAGGTAAAAGCGTTCCACTACCACCACGGATAACGCCAACAACACAGCAAATCACCACACATTAACATTACAGTGAGGAGATAAAGCAGCTTTAACGTCCCGCAGATGATCCCATGTTGCAGTAACAAAGTTCCCGATAAAAAGGCAGCCCCTCTGAGGAGTGCCAGCCTCTAATCTGGGAGGACATTACGGTTCTCCCCAGAGGGATGCTGCCTGGCCCGAAACATTAAGCTCTGCCTGGAGCTCAGAGGACAGCCATGGTGTCTTGCTTTCCACCTCCTCTGGACCAAGGACTTTTCTTTCTGAGCTAAAATATTGTGGAACAGCCCTTTCTCCTCCCCCGCCCCCACACCTCCAGCATGCACAATAAGAATCAGGAGGAGTGGGGAAAATGTGAAAAGAGAAATGAATAAATACACTTTTTTAGAAAAGTCAAATGAATGGCAATGGTAATACTGCAGTGAAGTAAATGAATCCTATTGATGGGGCATATCAAATTACCAACTTAGTCCAGGTGGTGGAAGTTAACTGGGTGCTACTGAAATCCTATTACAGACTCCCCACCCTCCTCTCTCCCTCCTTTTCTTTCTCCTTTCCCTCCCCCCTCATCCATTGCTCTCTTTTTTTCCTCTCCTGCCTAGCATCAGAGGAATAGGGATTGCGGATTGTGGCAAGCTGATTCAGACTTAGGTAAAATGACATCTAACTGATGTTGAGACTGGCAGCAGGCTCCTGTAGCAGGGAGATAAGACCATTGCTGCTGGCATTTCAATTACACTTTACTGCCCTGCACATCTGTTGCGAGAGCTACTTTTCAGCCTTTTTCTCCCTCAGGCAAATACAGCCTTACTCTGACTCCACTGGCTTTCTTTGACTGCACAGCCTCTTTCCTCATTCTTTACCCACAGCAAATTCAGATTGTCTTCCTCCTTAGCTTCACTCTGCCCACTGTTTGTAATCTATTTGTTCGGCCTGTTTAACTCAGAGGGAGCTAAGGCTGGACAGGAGACAGAGACACAGAAGAGAAGGCTGAATCGCAGGCAGGAGCGATACGCAGCACAAAAGGTGGGAGACGGTGAAGCAGAGAATAAAGGTGCTGCTGCTTGTAATAACACACAGCAGGGACAGACACAAAGAGACAGAGGATAACAACACAGCAGGGCTAAATATGGGTGGCAGGGAGAAAGTTACTGAGAGGTAAAGTAAAATAAACTGGGCTCCACTGGCTCAGTGGACAGATGTTTAGGACGCAGACAGGTGGGCTGGTAGGTGGAAGGCAGCCACACGGCATGAAGAAGTCCCAGCCTCCCTCTGTGCTTTCCTGATTTCATTGAAGCTAAACAGATTAGAGAGAATCTTTTGGTTCAGGCTGTGACTAAACATCAGATCACAAAGTCAGTCTTTAACCTACAAGACAAGAGGAACTTTGAGAAGCTTGAAAGCGAGGCAGGAAAAACCCTGGACAATTAACCGACAAGAGGAGACCAGAAGGGAAGATGTTTGTACCACTTTTAAGATACAAGATTGTTGTGTGATTCTTTAGCGTAGTATCTGGAGTAGTAACGGGTTCTTTCGGTGTGTCTGTTTCTCGTCAGCTTTCTACAGTTACAGTATTAGAATTGTTGATTGGTACAACATATTCTGCTTCATCTGCTTTTAAGCCCTATCAAACCATACACACATGTATTTCTAATGGTTACTCTAACGTTGAGTTTTGGGGTCATATTATGAAAAAACAATTTAATGACAAAACCTTATATCTTTATGACTTTTTTTCAGGTGGAAGGCCTTTTTTTCTTTCCACTTGCATCTCATCTGTATATTCAGGGCTCCAAGCAAACACGACTGTTGGATGGCAGTTGGAGTAACGTGTTGTGTTTGCTCAGTATCAAGAGGACTAGTGCAATTTTGGTATTCGTTTTTGCATGAAATTGTACTTGCGTTTCCATCTGCTAAGACCACAGCTTATCACAAATGCAAGCACACAGATAAATGTTTGTGGCTCTGGTTGACAGATGCTTCAAAATCAGCAAAAACCTTTCATGTAGTTTCTCCTGTTTGATTTTGATTCACTCTTATTCTTTTTTTATCGAGTCCAGATTAAATGCACAACTTTAAATGTAGTTAGAACAGGTTCTGAGGTAGAATAAATTTATACCAAAATGTCATCCACAGCTGTTTGGGGAATGTGTGAGGTCCTCCGTTTTCAGAATAATAAATACATGTAGCCATCATAGAGCAATCTCTTATAACTAAATAAAATAACAATGCTGTTGCTTTTCTGCATGTGTGTGTGTCTCTCTCGCTCACACACACAAAAACACACACACACACACACACACACACACACACACACACACACACACACACACACACACACACACACACACACACACACACACACAGAATTTCATAGATTTAGAATCAAACACACTGCTGTGGGGCCAATTCTCCAGATCGTTAAAACTTGTGCACAACCAGGACCAATTTAGAACACGTGTGTGTACTTGTGTGTGCCGCCCTGGAAGATTTAATTAGGCTGGGAGCAGTTAGAAGAGATTAACATCCATGCTGTCTGAGCTGTCATGTCGACGGAGCGTGTCAAAGCCCTCCGCCGTCCCCATCACTGGCGAATTACAGACTGGAACAGGTGTCTCTGCTGTGCCACAACACACATACAGTGACAACAGGCGTCCTTAAATATTGCATGCAAACTGTTATATTTCTGAAAGTTAGTTGAAAAGAGTTGAACCTCTTTTGGCTGACCAAATCTTATAGCATTCAAAACTCAAATTAACTTTAATGGTGCAATAAATAAGATTTTCACTCTCTCACAGCAGCAAATAACTATAATGTATCTGCAGGGGCTTAATGAGGTACTTCTTCAAAACCAATGACCCTAGAATTACTTCCTTGCAAAACCAGAAATGATCCAAATCTACTCTTAAAACCTAAAAGTAGCTGTTGTCTTTTTGAAGCAAATGTTCCCATAGATGTGTGCTGGAAGTGTGACCGGTGTGACTAATTTCTGACCCCAACCTCTTTGCTAACCTTTAAACAGACTAACCAGTCAGCCAGTCAGCCAGTCAGCCAGCCAGCCAGCCAGCCAGCCAGCCAGCCACAGGGCTTGGCACCAAAATAGCCTCGCCGGTGCCTCTTCAGGATAGGATTGCATTTAGGACCAAACACTGTCTTTTGATCTCCATCGATCCAGCCTGTGGCCAGATAGCATTGCTTCCTGGAAGAAGGCTGGATAAATTATTAAAGGGACCGTTCTAAATGTGTTGGCCAAGAGCTCCGAAGAGAGAATGAGCACTTTGTCCTTATGATAGGGACTGCTGAGCAGACTATTCTGTATGATCTGAAAAATAATAATGTCTCCAGACTGTGAAAACTGTTACTGGGTAGATTAAGTTCTGAAACCACACTGATGAAACACTTGTAGATTTTTTTTTTTTTTTTTTTTTTTTTACAGAAGTTAAGAGGAACTATGTTCAAGTGGAACTGAAGAGTTTGACTTTATCACAGATTCAAGAAAAAAAAAATTCAACAGAAATAGATACTTTAGGCCTGTTTCATTGTTTTTTACCAACATAATTATTTGAATAAACTTAATATTACAACAGGTAAAAAAAACTTGTTTAAGAACACCTGCTGAAATGTCAAAATGAATATTAGTATTGTACAGTTTAGAAACCAAAACTAAAACAAACTATATTAAACACAATCTACAATAGTATCAAAACTAAATTGCAGATCATGAGGTCAAAAGTGTGTAACTGTGTTTACTGTAGACGTCCTACAGCTTAGAGATATTGTCCCATCATACTTTTGGCAAGAATCCATTTTGCTGTTGGCTATATATGCAAGCAACAGACATTTAAACTGCTTCAGGGACTCTTCTTTCTTGTTTCTGATCCCTGAGCTCAGACCAGAGCAAAAAATAGATTTTTATTAAAATTTTAAAAATAGTTCATCCCAGAAACATTATTATACCCACAACACTGCACTTGAAATGCTGCCCATGGGTCTTAAAGGCAATGTAGCTGTGATGTATCAGGTGAGGTTTCCTGCTCCCATCAGCAAACTGTGGTTCACTGAATCACCTTGGCTACACTGTGATTTCCTCACAGCTCAACACAAGCGAGCAGAGCAGATCTGTGAGCCCTGTCCATAGCCATCAGAGACAGGCAGCCTGATAGCTGCTGGCAGCACTGCCTGTTCCTCTCTTGTTGTCTTTGATCAGTCTGATCACTGACGCACAGCGTGCCAACTACCACAGTACTAGGGACTACCTGACACCGCCAGGAGCACAATACACACACACACACACACACACACACACACACACACACACACACACACACACACACACACACACACACACACACACACACACACACACACACACACACACAGACAGAGTCCAACAAACGAGCAGACACACACTTACACACACACACACCAATACAAATACTGTACAGTACCCATAATTAGCCGGCTGTTAGGAGGGAATGAAACACACACACAATTAATAGAGTGGTTAAACAGAGCAGCAATTTGACACACATCACAGTGATTTACTGTATGATGGCTGTGACAAATTTCCCAGCACAGATGTGCAAAACAAAAAATAAATAAATGCTAGTCTTTTAATTTTGTGCTCAGGATGATGCTTTATGCATCAGATTATGAGAACAATTGTTGCTCTTTAAAATAAAATGGTCATAATCAGATGATACTGTCAAACAATCAATAATTCTCATACAGAATGCAATGGGAATGAAATATAAAACCATGAGAAGCAGATTTGTAATTTAAAGCACATGGGTAAATCATAAAGTGGTGGAGTGATTACTAATAATGTAGGATGCTCCTCACCTGGGCAAAGTAGTTAAGGTAATGAAACATTTCTGCAACCCCATGTTGAACTAATATGGTGATCGTCTAATAATAAACAGCTGAAGTGGAGCTGCAGCTATATCAGCTATATTCATGACCAAGAATTCTGTAAGAATCAGTTTTTAGTCATTTTAAATAGCATCATAATTTAAAGAAGAAGGTATTAAAACAATAAACAGCATACTATTAACATATTAAGAGTTGGATTAAGCCTTACTAATTGCAGCAACATATTTGAATGTTTCAGTTGCAACTTGTGCCAGTAAGTATTGGTGTATGTCTCAGCGGTTCAACTATACTGGCATAACATTATACATACATGAAAAGCATGGCACTGTGTTTCACTGCCAGACATCACTTCCTGGCAGGTGTCATTTAAGACTGAAATGTCACTGGCAGATACGGATCCTCGTAGGCAGCTGTCACTTAGTAAAGACCTTTGTGGTACAGAATACAGTGGGGCAGCCATAGCTGTAAGTTGGAAACTACAGTTTATTACAACTTGGGTTTGTCAGCCAGAAAGTTACAACCCAACTGTTTGTAAACATCCATCCCAGCCATAGGCGGCGCTAGGGCATCAGGTATGGTGAAGCTATGGGAGAGGGGGGGGGTGGGGTTGGCAATCAATGGCCAGTCTGATGCTGGCTTAACCCATTGTTTCCCACAGGAATTTTTTTGAGACCGTGGTTGGTGGAATACTCCCCTGCAAGAACATTTTGTACATTTGAAAGTTAGAGGAGGCATCAACTTGTGCACTTTGAGAGCAAAATTCAGAGGCTAGATCTGTGAAGAACTATGTGGTCTGGTAAACAATGTTGTGCTCTAGTAAACAATTCAACCAT